>NW_025318731.1:0-10000 GCF_018153725.1 Drosophila mojavensis | reverse complement strand
TAAAACGATCTTGCGATCGCTTGGTTTTAGCCTAATAAAAGCACACGTTCCAAAAGGTCCGTGTTTTAATTGCATGTATTAGCTCTAGAATTACCACAGTTATCCAAGTAACTGTTAACGATCTAAGGAACCATAACTGATATAATGAGCCTTTTGCGGTTTCACTGTTAATTCGTGTGTACTTAGACATGCATGGCTTAATCTTTGAGACAAGCATATAACTACTGGCAGGATCAACCAGAATAATGTTATTTATTTTTTTTTTTTTGTATTCATATATTTAATATATAATACAAGTAAATATATATATGACAAATTCTTTAATTATATGACAGTTTAATATATTTTGAATAAAATATATATATAACAGATATAATATTGAACGAATATGGCTATCATTATATAGCATTCATGTTCGTTATTATAAAAATTGACATTTCATTATATATAATTTCGTTCAAATATATTTTTTTATTTTCACTTACTTAATATATATATCACACATTGCATAAATCCATATAAGGATTTAGCATTTTTATTTTGATGACAATTTATAATTTAGTTACTTTTTTGTAATAAATATGTGATGATTATATATTAAGCAAAGCACACCACATATATAATAATGAGAAATACATTATATATACATGGATGTGCTTTGATAAATAATATAAATATGACAACATTTTTAAAATATATGACAATAAAATCAAGTAATAAACATCCGAAAAATGCTCGTTACATGATTTCTAAAATTTTTTTCCGAAGTAGAACCCCAACAAACATTTAAGTATTGGCAGCCCTTACAACGGACACATGTAAAAGAATTAACGATAAATGGAAACCAATTAATGTATACATTTGATTACTAAATGAATCGAATGTACCTCGGCAAAATTTCACATTTATCTATTTGAATATCGCAAGCCAAGTACACAAAGGTAACAAATAACGATATAATAAACCCATTAAATGAGTATATGACAATTAAATTTCTTATTATATGTTTCCAACATATAATGTGATGAGCAACCACTGCTCATCATGTATAGGTTTTTGGACACAATCTCTTTATATACGCCATTTTTTCCAAAGGGAACCACTCACCCATATATTGTCATGTATTACACATAATACAATCACTTAACTTCATTATTCTTTATTATATTATATTAATAACCTATGCTGGCAAGGCAACACTCCACATTCATATGAATTTTTCATTTTTAATTTTCTCTCATATGAACTTGCCTTGCGCAACACCACTCCATATATAGGTTTCTGGACACAATCTCTTTATATACACCATTTTTTCCAAAGGGAACCACTCACCCATATATTGTCATGTATTACATATAATACAATCACTTAACTTCATTATTCTTTATTATATTATATTAATAACCTATGCTGGCAAGGCAACACTCCACATTCACATGAATTTTTCATTTTTAATTTTCTCTCATATGAACTTGCCTTGCGCAACACCACTCCCCTATATAGGTTTCTGGACACAATCTCTTTATATACGTCATTTTTTCCAAAGGGAACCACTCACCCATATATTGTCATGTATTACATATAATACAATCACTTAACTTCATTATTCTTTATTATATTATATTAATAACCTATGCTGGCAAGGCAACACTCCACATTCATATGAATTTTTCATTTTTAATTTTCTCTCATATGAACTTGCCTTGCGCAACACCACTCCCCTATATAGGTTTTTGGACACAACTTGTTTATATACGCCATTTTTCACAAGGGGAACCACAGACCTTTGCATTTTCATGTATTATTTCAATAATGCAATCCATTTAACTTCATTATTCTTTATTATATTATTATAATAATCTATGCTGGCAAGCCAACACTCCACATTCATATGAATTTTTCATTTTTAAATTTCTCTCATATATGAACTTGCCTTGCGCAACACCACTTACCCTATATAGGTTTTTTGACACAACGACTTTATAAACGCCATTTTTCGCACTGGGCACCACCAATTTCTTTATTCTTTTTTTTGTAGACTGGCTGACTATATTTATGTATTTATTTACTGCTATATTATATATTATTGTATGATATAGTAAATTTGTTGACGACGCCTACTACTGTGTGTAGATCTCAAATGTGAGTGTTAACATTGGATGTGAAGTGAAATACAAAAGTAGTTTGATTAATTTTGTGTAAAAATTTGTTGACGTCGCCTACACTGTGTGTAGATGTCAAATGTGAGTGTTAACATTGGATGTGAAGTGAAATACAAAAGTAGTTTGATTAATTTTGTGTAAATTTGTCGACGACGCCTACACTATATGTTGTGTAGATCTCAAATGTGAGTGTACATATATTATAATAAGTAAGTTTTCTTCATCAATATCGAGTTCTCATACTTAATGTTTTCTGACTTGTAGATTTCTTCTATCAATTCCAAGTGTTCTCTCTCTTTACATATTATATGTAAAATGGAACCTTGATTCCACATTGTATTTCTCATATCTTATATGATATGACTTCTCTCTTATAATAAGTTCTCTTCATCAATATCGAGTTCTCATACTTAATGTTTTCTGACTTGTAAATTTCTTCCATCAATTCCAATCTCTCTCTTTATATATTACATTTAAAATGGAACCTTGATTCCATATTGTATTATTTTTCATATCTTATATGATATGACTTCTCTCCATCAATGTCAAGTACTTATATTATAATAAGTTCTCTTCATCAATATCGAGTTCTCATACTTAATGTTTTCTGACTTGTAAATTTCTTCCATCAATTCCAATCTCTCTCTTTATATATTACATTTAAAATGGAACCTTGATTCCATATTGTATTATTTTTCATATCTTATATGATATGACTTCCCATCAATGTCAAGTACTTATATTATAAAAAATATTTTTTTTTATTAATTTTTTTTTTTTTTTTTTTTTTTTTTTTTTTTTTTTTTTTTTTTTAATTTTTTTCTCTTTTTTTTTTTATTTTAAAAAAAAATGATTCTTTTTTTTTTATTTTATTTTTCATATCTTATATGATATGACTTCTCTCCTTCAATGTCAAGTACTTATATTATAATAAGTTCTCTTCATCAATATCGAGTTCTCATACTAAATGTTTTCTGACTTGTAAATTTCTTCCATCAATTCCAAATGTTCTCTCTCTTTACATATTATATGTAAAATGGAACCTTGATTCCAATATTGTATTATTTTTCATATCTTATATGATATGACTTCTCTCCATCAATGTCAAGTACTTATATTATAATAAGTTCTCTTCATCAATATCGAGTTCTCATACTTAATGTTTTCTGACTTGTAAATTTCTTCCATCAATTCCAAATGTTCTCTCTCTTTACATATTATATGTAAAATGGAACCTTGATTCCATATTGTATTATTTTTCATATCTTATATGATATGAGTTCTCTCCATCAATGTCAAGCACTTATATTATAATAAGTTCTCTTCATCAATATCGAGTTCTCATATTTAATGTTTTCTGACTTGTAAATTTCTTCCATCAATTCCAAATGTTCTCTCTCTTTACATATTATATGTAAAATGGAATCTTGATTCCATATTGTATTATTTTTCATATCTTATATGATATGAGTTCTCTCCATCAATGTCAAGTACTTATATTATAATAAGTTCTCTTCATCGATTTTGAGTTCTCATATATATATATATATATATATATATATATATATATCAATCAATTTCACGGTCTTATATATATATATAAATGAAGCCTTCCATTTCATTTATATTTTTTTATCTTTTTATATCTTTGTATCTTTGTATATCATCTTTGTATCTTTCGTTCGTAAGCTCTGTTTTATTTGTTCTGCTTTATTCCGTATACACAATTATATGCATACATAATATTATGGATATTTTTCGAATCATATCAAGCAAAGGATAAGCTTCAGTGGATCGCAGTATGGCAGCTGCTCAACCACTTACAACACCTTGCCTGTTACAAAAGTCGTTTACAATTGATTCCAGGCTTTGTCATTGTATTAAATAATGTTTTAAAATATAACTAGCGCGGCATCAGGTGATCGAAGATCCTCCCAATTTACTATGTTATATATAACATTGGCATCACATCCATTGTCGTCTATAAAATGAATTATAAACTTTTAATGGTTTAGAAGCCATACAATGCAAATTGCCCCTTATTTATCATTGCAGTCCAGCACGGATACGACCTTAGAGGCGTTCAGGCATAATCCAACGGACGTAGCGTCATACCACTGTTCGCTCGAACAAGTATTGTGCCATTGGTCCGTACCTGCGGTTCCTCTCGTACTACGCAGGAATGCTGTCGCAACAACGTTTTGTCATTAGTAGGGTAAAACTAACCTGTCTCACGACGGTCTAAACCCAGCTCACGTTCCCTTGCATGGGTGAACAATCCAACGCTTGGTGAATTTTGCTTCACAATGATAGGAAGAGCCGACATCGAAGGATCAAAAAGCGACGTCGCTATGAACGCTTGGCCGCCACAAGCCAGTTATCCCTATGGTAACTTTTCTGACACCTCTTGTTAAAAACTCTTTAAACCAAAAGGATCGATAGGCCGAGCTTTTGCTGTCCCTGTGTGTACTGAACACCGAGATCAAGTCAGCATTTGCCCTTTTGCTCTATGTGTGGTTTCTGTCCGCACTGAGCTGGCCTTGGGACACCTCCGTTATTATTTGAGAGATGTACCGCCCCAGTCAAACTCCCTACCTGGCAATGTCCTTGAATTGGATCATACCTGAGTAATTGGAGTTATACCAAATTATTAAATCAAAAACACATTGCTGCATTTTCTCATTAAAGAATTTGTTTGCGATTATATAACAAACTCGTGATACTTTGATCAAGAAGCTTGCATCAAAACCCAATACCATAAGACATAATTAATATATCCGTATAATGGCTAGGAAATGATACACGTTCCACTTAATCAAGTAAGTAAGGAAACAATAAGAGTAGTGGTATTTCATTGGCGATATCAAACCGAAGCCTAATATCTCCCACTTATTCTACACCTCTTATGTCTCCTTACACTGCCAGATTAGAGTCAAGCTCAAAAGGGTCTTCTTTCCCCGCTAATTATTCCAAGCCCGTTCCCTTGGCTGTGGTTTCGCTAGATAGTAGATAGGGACAGTAGGAATCTCGTTAATCCATTCATGCGCGTCACTAATTAGATGACGAGGCATTTGGCTACCTTAAGAGAGTCATAGTTACTCCCGCCGTTGACCCGCGCTTACTTGAATTTCTTCACTTTGACATTCAGAGCACTGGGCAGAAATCACATTGTGTCAACACCCGCTAGGGCCATCACAATGCTTTGTTTTAATTAGACAGTCGGATTCCCCAAGTCCGTGCCAGTTCTGAATTGATTGTTAATTGATAATCGTTATAATTTAAAAGAACTAATCGGTTGCCCGGCTAGTATTCTTAAAAATTTTAGCAAGAAAGTTCCACAATTGGCTACGTAACTAAACTATCCGGGGAACAAGAAACTACCATAAAATGATAGATCTCTATTTACCCAGAACGAGCACATAAACCATGTTATTGTTTCCCAATCAAGCCCGACTATCTCAATCTTCAGAGCCAATCCTTATCCCGAAGTTACGGATCTAATTTGCCGACTTCCCTTACCTACATTATTCTATCGACTAGAGACTCTTCACCTTGGAGACCAGCTGCGGATATTGGTACGGCCTGTTGAGAAGTTTGCGTATCCCCACCATAAATTTTCAAGGTCCGAGGAGAAAATATCGACACAACAGTATATGTCATGCTCTTCTAGCCCATCTACCATATCTCTCTGCGAAAGACTTCCATGGTAGTACGGCTATAAAACAGAAAAGAAAACTCTTCCGATATCTCTCGACGGCTTCTTTATGGTCGTTCCTGTTGCCAGGATGAGCACGAGGCCCATATTTAATAACAAACGGATACTCAACAGGTTACGGAATTGGAACCGTATTCCCTTTCGTTCAAAATTATTCAAGTGTATAAAAATCGATAATTAGGCACATTTTTGTTTATTTATTTTGATTTTTCTTTACTTGAAAATTTTCGGCTTTCGCCTTGAACTTAGGACCGACTAACTCGTGATCAACCACTGTTCACACGAAACCCTTCTCCACTTCAGTCCTCCAAGGTCTCATTCGATTATTTGCTACTACCACCAAGATCTGTACCAATAGCGGCTCCATGCAGGCTTACGCCAAACACTTCTATGCACACTATTGTACCTTCCTACTCACTAAAGTTTCAAAATTTATATTACAAGTAATATAAATCATCTACTTTAGCGGTAATGTATAGGTATACAACTTAAGCGCCATCCATTTTAAGGGCTAGTTGCTTCGGCAGGTGAGTTGTTACACACTCCTTAGCGGATTTCGACTTCCATGATCACCGTCCTGCTGTTTTAAGCAACCAACGCCTTTCATGGTTTCTGTATGAGTTGTTAATTTGGGCACCGTAACATTACGTTTGGTTCATCCCACAGCGCCAGTTCTGCTTACCAAAAGTGGCCCACTGGGCACATTATATCATAACCTTAAACTTCATATCAAGAAAGTTAAGGTTCTTACCCATTTAAAGTTTGAGAATAGGTTAAGATCGTTTCGACCCTAAGGCCTCTAATCATTCGCTTTACCAGATAAGATTATTTTATATAATATTTAAATGCACCAGCTATCCTGAGGGAAACTTCGGAAGGAACCAGCTACTAGATGGTTCGATTGGTCTTTCGCCCCTATACTCAATTCTGACAATCGATTTGCACGTCAGAACTGTTTCGGTCTTCCATCAGGGTTTCCCCTGACTTCAACCTGATCAAGTATAGTTCACCATCTTTCGGGTCACAGCATATATGCTCAAGGTACGTTCTAGTTAGAGGTATAAATAATATAAATACCATTATACATAACTATATAGAACGCCCCGGGATTGTGTTAATCAACTATAAATAGTTAAAAAACTAATCCCATTAATAGTCAAGTTAATTACGCTATTAGGTTTATATCCCAATAACTTGCACATATGTTAGACTCCTTGGTCCGTGTTTCAAGACGGGTCCCGAAGGTATCCTGAATCTTACGCATTGTTAATCATACAAGTGCATATAATAAACACAAAAATCAATGATAATCATGCCATTATATAATTCCGAAAAATTAACGCACTGTATTTATATAAATCTATCAGCACTTTATCAAATTTACAGCTTTTATTTCATGTTAAAACGCAAGCATTTTAATTGAAATAAACTATATGCCATAATTTTATGATAAATTAATATGCTAATAGATTACAATGTCCTTATATGGAAAAAATGCACACTATTATTATAATATTGTTTAAATATTACAATTCTAATGATGAATTTTCCATAACGGATATTCAGGTTCATCGGGCTTAACCTCTAAGCAGTTTCACGTACTATTTAACTCTCTATTCAGAGTTCTTTTCAACTTTCCCTCACGGTACTTGTTTACTATCGGTCTCATGGTTATATTTAGTTTTAGATGGAGTTTACCACCCACTTAGTGCTGCACTATCAAGCAACACGACTCTTTGGAAACACCATCTAGTAATCATTAACGTTATACGGGCCTGGCACCCTCTATGGGTAAATGGCCTCATTTAAGAAGGACTTAAATCGTTAATTTCTCATACTAGAATATTGATGTTCCATACACTGCATCTCACATTTGCCATATAGACAAAGTGACTTAGTGCTGAACTGATTTCTTTTCGCTCGCCGCTACTAAGAAAATCCTTGTTAGTTTCTTTTCCTCCCCTAATTAATATGCTTAAATTCAGGGGGTAGTCCCATATGAGTTGAGGTTGTATAAAACAATGTTAATTTTGAACTTGTATATAAATATATATATATATATATATATATTTGTTCAAATTTTATGGATTGTACTATTTTTGTTTGTTTAATATTAAAAATTTTTCTTTTGAAGATTTCTATAATATGTTCAACAATTCTTTTTATCGCATCAATAATAAGAGGCAATTCTAGATGAAAAAAATAAAAATTTTTTCTTTTATGCTAGACCTTCCTCAGTATTTTTTGATTTGAAAAAGAAAATATATATATATCTTCAATTTTCTCATACAAAATATACTATGAGATAATAGTACCTTTTTCCATATATTATTTTAATATTATGAATATTATTATTTATATAAAAAATATAAATATATATATCCAATAATATACCATATGCTTAAAAATTTGTGAAAATTTTTAAACAACTTAATTAGCATAGTCTTACAACCCTCAACCATATGTAGTCCAAGCAGCACTCTAAAATTAATTAAAGTACATAACAGCATGGACTGCGATATGCGTTCAAAATGTCGATGTTCATGTGTCCTGCAGTTCACACGATGACGCACAGTTTGCTGCGTTCTTCATCGACCCATGAGCCGAGTGATCCACCGCTTAGAGTGATATATTTGTTTTTGGTTTATTTCATTACGTCACATATATGTTTATTGAAAGAAATTAAAAATACACCATTTTACTGGCATATATCAATTCCTTCAATAAAAAAAATTTTTATACCTAAACAATGTTGCGAAATGTCTTAGTTTTACATAATCTTTAAAAATATGGCACTTGACAAAAAATGATATAATATTTACATAATTTTATATTTCTAAAGATATATGCAAAGCCTTAACCTGAAATCAGGTACAACATTATATATTTAGGTTGTTGCGTTTATATAACGTATGCCACATCTCAACAAAATGAAGTGATGAACAATACGTCTGTGCAACGCATGTATATTATGGTACATATACACGCTTTTATTTTATTTGATTTTTTGTTTATTGACAATTTAAAAAAATTTCAATATTATTATTATTATAAATAATATAGAATTTTTTTTTTTTTTTTATTAACGGATAAGAACATTATACAATAATGATCCTTCCGCAGGTTCACCTACGGAAACCTTGTTACGACTTTTACTTCCTCTAAATAATCAAGTTCGGTCAACTTTTGCGAAACAACCGCAACACACGAAGCGTCACAGTGATCACGTCCGGAGACCTCACTAAATAATTCAATCGGTAGTAGCGACGGGCGGTGTGTACAAAGGGCAGGGACGTAATCAATGCGAGTTAATGACTCACACTTACTGGGAATTCCAAGTTCATGTGAACAGTTTCAGTTCACAATCCCAAGCATGAAAGTGGTTCAGCGGTTTACCCGGACCTCTCGGTCTAGGAAATACACGTTGATACTTTCATTGTAGCGCGTGCAGCCCAGGACATCTAAGGGCATCACAGACCTGTTATTGCTCAATCTCATTATTGCTAGACGCAATTTGTCCATTTAAGAAGCTAGTGTCCTTATAATGGGACAAACCAACAGGTACGGCTCCACTTATATAAACACATTCAAACACAATAAACATTTTACTGCCATCATGAATGAAGGCTATATAGCTTCAACACCATAATCCTGAAGATATCTATTTAATATATTTGAGTCTCGTTCGTTATCGGAATTAACCAGACAAATCACTCCACGAACTAAGAACGGCCATGCACCACCACCCATAGATTCGAGAAAGAGCTATCAATCTGTCTTACACACTTATGTTCGGACCTGGTAAGTTTTCCCGTGTTGAGTCAAATTAAGCCGCAGGCTCCACTCCTGGTGGTGCCCTTCCGTCAATTCCTTTAAGTTTCAGCTTTGCAACCATACTTCCCCCGGAGCCCAAAAGCTTTGGTTTCCCGGGAAGCGACTGAGAGAGCCATAAAAGTAGCTACACCCAATTGCTAGCTGGCATCGTTTATGGTTAGAACTAGGGCGGTATCTGATCGCCTTCGAACCTCTAACTTTCGTTCTTGATTAATGAAAACATCTTTGGCAAATGCTTTCGCTTAAGTTAGTCTTACGACGGTCCAAGAATTTCACCTCTCGCGTCGTA
>NW_025318730.1:0-599 GCF_018153725.1 Drosophila mojavensis | reverse complement strand
TTAATAACTTTTTTATGGACGTACGATCTTCATTGAAACTTTTTAGATTATGATTATAACATGAATATGCATGTAGCCGACTTAAAGCACAAGTCTCTAATATTTGAAATACGCTTTTTACAAAAGTGAGGGTGGGGGGTGAATTTAGAGGGGGGGGGTAAATTTTAACAAAAACCAAAATTGTATAAATTGCATATAAGCATACATTAAAAAATTTGGAACTCTAGCAATAAAGGTGTAGAAGATATAATTTTATAACTGGGTTTCGATAAGGTTTTTTATCGATAAAAAAGATCGGGATGAGTTATCGATTTTTAATGATAAACTTGATATGCGTGCTGTCATTACGGACATCTAAAAAAAAATTTGAAGTCTCTAGCTCTTATATCTTCTGAAATCGACGCGTTCACACATACGGACAGACGACGGACGACGCGACGGACAGACGGACAGACAGACGGACAGGGCCAAATCAACTCAGCTCGTCACCCTGATCAGAATATATACTTTTTGTGGGGTCTGCCACGCCTCCTTCTCCCTGTTACATACATTTCAACAAAACCATTATACCCTGATTTCCCATTGAAAATGGGTTCAGG
>NW_025318729.1:0-2649 GCF_018153725.1 Drosophila mojavensis | reverse complement strand
GTACTGTACACTGCTTTTGGTTGCTGTGCGCGCGCAGTTCACCAACAAATTGTTGCTTGCGCACCCACATACCGTAATTTTCCTAGTGGGCAACTCCGTAGTTTTCCAGTCTCAGGATGCCTTCGGTAACCGAAATTATGCATTTTTTTGAGCAAAATTTTTGCCGTCTTTTTTTTCTTCTACTTTTTTTTCAAATGAGAAAGTAATACACTTCGCTGTGTGGAGCTCACTCCCTTTTTTGAAAACAAACAGCTTTTTGTGCTCACCTGTGTCTCCTCTCCACGGCTTGAGATCCGCCACATGCGCCGTCTTTGGTCCGCTTGCTGGGGTCGACCTTGATCCGGCAGATGACTGGGAACACAAAACCGCACTACAGGCCTTATAATCGTGGTGCTTTGCTGGGCAATCCTCTGCGGTATTAGACAGTGGCGGCTCTCCCTTGCCCACACCTTGTCAATTTCCGCTGGTTTCCACTACCGCCTCCGGAGGTTGTAATGCTGCGCCTGATCCTTGTCCAGCTCTCTCCAGGTTCCGACGCACTTTGGATTCAGCCTCTCTGCCCTGTTGCAGGCGGCTTGCCTGGGGTCTTGTGTAGTTCTGATGACCTGACGGGAAACGCTGCACGTATTCCCGCGCATCCCGGATACATACTGGGTTGTAGTGATTGTGTGGCCACCTGAGTAAATTGCTTTGGCTCTCGGCGGTGCCAGCAGGGACTGTAATGTGGCTAAGTTTGTTGTGCTTGCTTGCGCTGCCCATTTCCCGACTGGCATCAGGTAAACTACTTTTACGCCAATGTGCCCGCGCTGCCTGCAGAAACAAGCGCCTTGGTGCGGCACGTAAAAGCGCGGTACCCCTCCTGGCCACACACTCGACATGCCAGTTATGGCCGGATTCGATGGGGTGGCGTCCCCTGAAAGCTCCGGCTGCGCCTGTCCTCGGCGTTGTGAGAGGCGGTTTCACTCCGTCCTCCATGCGGCGATATCACCTACATCGCCTTCAGCGTCCCCATGCGCCATCAGTCGTGTCCGGCCAGGCTGTGGGATGAGCTGGGGTTACAACCTCCCGCGGTCCCTTCTGGGGCTCCTCAAACTCATCTGCCAGGTGCATCAATTCCACGAGACTATGGAATTGATACGGGCAGGCGCCCCCGGGCACGCAGATCGTTGTGGTGTTGTTGCATGATGAGCTTCATCTCACGGTCTGCTCCATAGCGCAGAGGCCGCCGAGAGTTCGCATTCACCATGTAGACCTTTAAAGCTCTACCTACCATTTGCCTCCGGCGTTCGACGTCATCTCCAGCTTCTCCAGATAACCTCTGGGCAGGAAAATTCTTGAAGCGCACACGAATGCCGCCCACGCCGTCCAGTGCTGGTTGTTGGCCACGTACCATTTGTCTATGCCCTTCAGCAGCTCTTGTACGTTCGCGGATCATGTCAGATCCAGGCCATAGGTGTCAGCAACCACTGACCTGCTCAAGAACTCCAAGGTTTTGAGGGGCCATCAAAGCGGAAGCTCCACTCAGTCACCTTGATTTGGCCACCTTTGGATATTCGCAGGCTGTTGAGTCCCTTGGCTCATTGGCTTTTAGGTTTCGGGGTGGATGTGGCTCTCATCTCACCCTGTCAGTGTCCTGCAGTAGTGCAGCTGCGCTTTGGAGCACACAGAGCCGCGTCATGCGCAAACTCTGATCCCAGGGTGTGCGTCCTCCGTGAGGGCGGTCATACCCTCATCCCTGAGGCGAGGGTGACGGCGTCCATGCAGGCGGCTCAGGCTCGGCGATCCGCAGATGGAGGGGAATGCTTCGCTTCATTCCTCCAACCCACTCGCCAACTGCCCTCCGCATAACGCGTCTAGTGTGCCTGACAAGCTCACTCCGAATTCGTCACCATAACGCAGCACTTCATCCTTTTCAGACGTTATATACCACGCTCGCATCATAATCACAATTCTAATTAAACTCTTATCGCAGGGCCCCACGTTAGGCGCCAGTTGCGCAACGAACCTTCGGTTTATCCCGAGTCTCCAAGCTGAGCTGGTTCAGCTGACTGTGGATTCGTGCCAACAATATGTTGTTGAAGCCCACGATATTAATAGTCACTTGTGAACTTAGGTTTATAACGTAAATGTATATTCTCTTAATAAATTTGAAATGTACACGTCACTTAAATTTATTTCTGTGGTTCTGGTTGGCTTGTAAAGGAAGCACACCTACTGGTACTGGTTCAACGCACTCCGGCTGGGGGAGAGTGCTTGTGGCAAAAACGCGGGTCTCACCGGGACGATTCGGGAAACGCCCAGATTTCGATCTGTAAACTCTGGCGGTTCCGCTCAGATCACAGGCCTCTCCTGCTCATCCCACTGGTTCACAGCACAACACTTAGCAACGTTTCACTCACAAACAAACGTCTCTGCCACGCGACGCCACGTGAACTTACTCAAATGTGCAGGGCGTCAACAACCGCTAATATGCACCGATGTCCGATCGGGGCCGCTGATGATCTGAGATTCCTCTGGATAACCTTTTGCTGTTTCCACGATATCCTTGCTGTTCCCCACGATGTCCTGCAGTCCTGATTTACCACTCGTTGACTTTCAGCTTAACTTTGGCACTCTTCCGCTACAACTTTCCGCTTTATATCTTCTCTT
>NW_025318728.1:0-5237 GCF_018153725.1 Drosophila mojavensis | reverse complement strand
TATTTGTTGAATATACTTCTATACGTACAATCTTAATAAAAAGTTTAGAGGGCGTAATTATATGGTGAAAATGTATGTACATTCCAAAAAGCACACACGTCTCTAGTACTAGAAATACGTCTTTCAAAGGTGAGGGTGAGGTAAATTATGACAAAAACCGAAATCATATAAAAATATATATATATGTTCAAGATATAAAATTTGCAAGCCTAGCTCTTAAAGGTTAGGAGATATATCACCAGTCAACTAAAGCTTTCTTTGATAAGGTTTTTTGATCGATAATAAAATATCGGGAGTATATCGAATGATATAAAAGAAAAGATATGCGCGTGATATACACTGGACCTAGAAAATTCAAGTCTCAACCTTGATAGCATATCTTCTGAGACTGATGTCTATATACATTAATGTGATTCGGACGGACGGTATCAGGAGAGACAGACGGCTTTCAATCACACCCCAGCTCTGTCGTCCTGACTCTGAAGAATATATACTCTTATGGGGTCCGCCACGCCTCCTTCTGCCCAGGGCATACATTTAACAAAAACACATACCCTGATCCAGGCTCCTCGGTATAAAAGAAGAACGAAAAATGGGGAAAAACGAAAGAAAAGAGCAAAAAAGAAAAGAAACTAGATTTAGCTGAGTGAAATAAACGAAACATAGAATAAGTGGATAAAGTTAAGTAAGTGGAGCGGAAACAGAATATACAGATATCAACGATGGAGGGTAGAGGTCCCAACAATCAGGGGCTAAGCGTCGGCTGGCTTTACCTAGATTGTCCCCGTTCAATGATTCAGGGTGGTGCAAATAAATTGCTCGGCGGAAAAACCAAGCGCGCCAATAAATATGGAAGTGCTTTCGCAAAAGAGTCACCAGATTCTCGTTGGAGGCGCAGTAACGCACGTGGCTGCCGTGCGCTTATCAGAAGTCAGAGCCGCCTGGCTGAAAGCTGACTCCTCCCGGCAGCCTAGGGCGTTGAGCGAAGTACCAGATTGCGCCAAATGGTTCCCAATCAGTGTGGGTTGAGGGACGTGTCCTGCTAGAGTTTAAGGCGAATTCCTGACTTTCTTGCCGCCTCAGTACCGATTGAGCAGATCAGATTCGGCGAATCCGCCAGCGGAGAGGCCGAGCCCTTCAAAGACTACCTGATCGACTGCGATTATTAAGTACAAGTCAGGCTTTAAAGTACAGCCCGGCGCAGAGTTAAGCAGAGCCTACGAAAACACATCCCCGGAGCATAGGCTATATGTACGGCGGCACGATTTCACGTCTCTCACACAGCAATAACGAAGATGGCGCTAAACGTAACAAAAAGGATGACACGGACGGACGTGGGTCTAGCTGGGAAGACGACGGAGGCGGTTCTGCTCGCCATGCCGACCATGCTAGATCACGTCATGCTTTAAGGATGGACTTTCTGTACGCCATCGACGACGCCGAGTTGGAGATGAGGATGGCGGAGGAATCGGAGGAAGAAGCAAGCAAGGCAGAGGAGGGAAACAACACCGGACGTTGTTTTTAAGAAGAACACGACTGACTCGCTAGAGAACATGAAGGGGTCTGGTCAGGAATGTTGCGCGGGGCCTCGGCGCGAAGGAGCAGAGTTCGTCTGATCGCCCAGGACCAGTCGGCGTGCGGGGCACGCACGTCGAATCTGTGAGCATCGTCTAACAGGCAGGAAAAGTGTTTCAAGGAAAAAGGAGATGAAGACAAGAGGAAAAAAGATTAACGAAGAACGCCGAAGAAGGAGAAACGAGGATGAATCAGAGGAAGGGAGCTATGCCTCCGAGAGGCAAAAAGCAGAGCGATTTGACGGGTGGACTCGAGCAACGGCCACCAGGAACGATCGAGTCAGAGGAGAAGAAGGTGAAGGCCGGAGGTACCGAGGAAGACAGTGCAGGTACAAGATCCACGCCCAGCAGCAAAAGAATGATCGGACGAGTTGGAAGCGAGAAGCTGAAAACTTTAGAAGCAGTTGTCTCTTCCCGAAGGCTCGAGGGTAAACGCACATAGCCAGCTGCGCATCAGGGGATGAAGGACGACATGCCTCTGAAGCAGAGGTACTACCCTAAGATGAACAGGTGGACGGTGTGCGAGCTGGAGCCATTGAGCCATCGAGGGCACAGCACCCATAGTCTTAGTCAGAAAAGACTTTATATCCACGCTGGATCTAAAGAGCGGATACTGCTAGATCCCGATGGCGGCACGCAGTCGACGTTATTCACTGTGTGCTGGGAAGAGGATTGTTTCAATGGCGTGTGATGCCGTTTGGGTCGCTTCCTTGCCGAAGGTTTCGCGTCGTTGGTGCAGCTCGATGACGAAGCTCCTCAAGAAGGGTCAGAAAGGATCTCTGGCGAGGAGCAGGAAGAAAAGCGTTGCGGAAGCTCAAGGAGAGCTAACGACTGCGCCTATCTTGGCCTGTCCAGGACTTCTCGCCAAGTTCGCACGACCATGGCCTGGGTGCTGTGCTTATCGCAAGAGGTCGAGGGTCAGAGCGGGTGATAACCTACGGCCACGGGAAAAGAGTGCCTTGCGATCGTGGGCGATCAAAAAAAGTGCGGAGGAGTGTTACCTGGAAGGCTGCAGGGTGTCGATCGAGTCACGGATCACCTACCGCTGAAATGGCTCAACTCCATAGAAAAGTCCCACGCCAGGACATGGGCGCTAGGGAGTTGCAGCAATTCCAGTTTGACGTACTCTATCGCCGTGGGAACTTGAATGTAAAAGGCCGACGCACTGTCCCCTGGACAGCTGTCAGCGGGCCGTGGGGACAATCCCTCGTAGTGGATTGAAAAGATGCGCGAAGCGGATCACGAGGGGGGAGTCAGAGAAGTTCCGGGATTATGTAGAGAAGAATGGCAGTTACTACTGGAATCTGGGCCCACAATTGAGAGAGACGAGAAAAGGATTTCATCAGCCTTGAGAAACAGGGCTGATGCTGAACTCACGATGCTCCCGGGGTAACCCAACATCAAGGAGTGAGGTAGAGACGTGGCAGGCACGACTGGCGCAGAGATACTACCCATGACCGGGCTGTTCCGAGATGGCGCCAAGTAAAGCGCTATGAGACGTGCCAGAAAATTTAAACGCGCGCACCAGAAGCCGAGCCTGGCAGTGCTAGACCGACAGGTGGCGAGCCAAGGTGGTCGTGCACCCAGATTTCGTGGAACCCTTGCCCTCACCAAAAACACAATGCTGTTGGTGGTTCCACGATGCTTTTCTCCAAGTGGGTGGAATTCGTGCCATTAAGAAGAGCCACTACCGCGCTGCTACAGTTCGGGAAAACCCCGGACCTTTTTGGCGCGTCAATTTAACGCAACGGCACATCTCCTGTTGACATGAGTTTCGGGCGTTCATGGAATCCCTAGGGGTGACACTTAAAAATACAGCGCCTTTATTCGCCGCAGGAGAGACCCGACGGAGAGGACCAAAATTGAACGGAGAAGACCATGATAGCGAAATAGCGTATCGAATACATCAAGCTCGTGACTAGAGCGGGCTGCTGCCTGAGATAACGCCCAGGGGCAATTCGAGTGAGCCGTGGCGACTCAACCGGCTTCACACCGGCATTCTTAATGTTGGGGCGGGTTTTGCTAGCTTGCTAATACAGATGAAGTCACCACGATGTCCGGCGACGAGGGAAACCCAGCCCGAAAGTTTCGACATAGTGCGCAGCAAACCTGGCAGGGCATCGAAAGATCAAGGCAAGATGACAACTTGGGACGGCCGCAACTGGAGGCCAGCGCGGCCTGGGATGTCATTATGACAGCATCAGCTGTCGAGTGCGGGGGAAAGGATTTGCGGCGAAAGTGGCTCACCTGCGACCCAATCTTACATCAACTCAAGCCATTAGTAGGAGTTTGTAGGTAGTGGGGCCTTTTTAGTTGAAGAAGGAGTTCGTAGGTAGTAAGATTTGTAGTTAACAAGAGTCCGAAGGTAATAAGATTTGGGCAATAGAGTAAGTTGAAGTCGTCGATTTACTATTTTTTGTAGTGGAGTAAGTTGAAGTCGTTGGATTATAGACTCTCATAGTGAGTAATTACAAGTGATATGTTAGGATAAGTATGCAGTCTGTGAAGGATCTTATTGAAAATTAGTTGGTCAGGAGCAATAAGGGCCACTAGCCGTGAGTTTCGTGACCTGTGGGGTAACCCAGAATTTCAAATTAGTGGGCGGGCGCTCGATCAGCAATGCAACCATGCAGCTCAAAAGCTCAGCGTAAGTGAAGTGGCATTGCCTACGCTGTGGGAAAGTCTGCGCAGCAGGCAGAATAGTTCGGAAGCTAGCGAGCGTACTTTAATCTGGTTTTGAGCCTTCGAGCGAGCGAGACGCGCTTTTGGCACCAAACGCATGTTAACACGCGGCAAGCACCGCACATGCCCGGGGTTGCAAAACTTGTCGCGAGCATCAGAGGGGGAGTTACTCTAAGAGATTTTGAGTGGATTTCTATTAGAATAAAGTACATATATGGACACATGAAAATACACCATCATTATCATTCAGCTAGTTTGCCGTCTTCGCTCCATTAACATAACACAAACAGGCTTAGTCAAGCCACAGTAATAGAAACTGGTAGTTTGAACGTGGCTTGGCCCGTTCAAGCCGGATGATCCCAACTAACGTCATTACAGCGCGCCTGCGCAAGCGAGCTCATCTCGAGAGCGCTCGGATTGCTTCCGCCCTCCAACATGCCAAATGCGGGGCGTGGTCGGTGAGGAAATGGTACCCTTCCCCTCACCCATTTCTCTCTAACATTGCATGTCCCGTAGAAAACTTAAAATTTCTTGTAAGCTCGGGCCCTGGTGAGACCTGAGTTTTCTGCTTACCCCGGCTAAGAGTAACCTTACAAAAGGCACCCCGACCAGCGACTTGCGGCTGGAAAGAGTGGTATACGGGCGTGTAAAGCCCGCCGGCATACCCAAATAGAGGTGCTGGGTAATAGAGGTGATCGTAGAATTGGCTGGCGGGTATTTTTTGAAAAATAGGCAATGTGCGTGTGAAAGCAAAGGAAAACGAGGAAAACTCGTTGCAAAGTGTAAAATTGAAAACGATATACCTCACTAAATGCATCGGTTAGAAATTTCTGAAACGGCGTGAAAAATGGAAAACAATTACGGCGCCGAGAAGTAAAACAGTGCATGCGAAAATGTTCGCAGTAACAGAGCGCAAGTCGAAGACGCATTACAATAAGCATGGTCAAGGCAAGTAGCATGGCACGCGTCGCCGAGATCTAG
>NW_025318727.1:0-745 GCF_018153725.1 Drosophila mojavensis | reverse complement strand
ATTTTTATATTCTTGAACCTATTTTCAATGGGAAATCAGGGTATAATGGTTTTGTTGAAATGTATGTAACAGGGGAGAAGGGAGGCGTGGCAGACCCCACAAAGGGTATATAGGATTCTTGATCAGGGGTGACGAGCTGAGTTGATTTGGCCTCGTCCGTCTGTTACTGTCCGTCCGTTGTCCGTCTGTCCGTCTGTCCGTCTGTCCGTATGTATGAAACGCGTCGATTTCAGAAGATATAAGAGCTAGAGACTTCAAATTTTTTTAAATGTCCGTAATTACAGCGCGCATATCAAGTTTATCATTAAAAATCGATAACTCATCTCGATCTTTTTTATCGATAAAAACCTTATCGAAACCCAGTTATAAAATTATATCTTCTACACCTTTATTGCTAGAGTCTCCAAATTTTTAATGTATGCTTATATGCAATTTATACAATTTCGGTTTTTGTTAAAATTTACCCCCACCTCTAAATTCACCCTCACCCTCACTTTTGTAAAAAGCGTATTTCAAATACTAGAGACTTGTGCTTAAGTAATTACATGCATATTCATGTTATAATCATAAATCTCAAATTAAAAGTTTCATGAAGATCGTACGTCCATAAAAAAGTTATTAAACAATTAAGTTCTCATAGTAAGCGCACACTGCAGCCCATGCTTTTATGCGTGGTTGTTGTATGTGTATGTGTGTGTGTATGTGTGTGTGTGTATGCGTTTGTGTCTGTATGCGTGTGTGTGTG